>NC_045427.1:662109180-662144540 GCF_902635505.1 Sarcophilus harrisii | reverse complement strand
GTTCACAGTCACATCCCTGAATGTCACCAAGTCCTAAAGCACCAAAGGCATGAGACATAGAGCTGAAAGTCACTTCAGAATTCAAGAATACAACCAATCCTCCCCAATTTACAAGAGGAAACTCAAGCAGTGAACTAATTGGCTCAAAGTTCATGCCATTTCTGTGTGGCAGTCAGCTCCTGCAAGCACGGTCATTAAGAGTCTTACTAAATTTTGAGAAAAGCATTTTAGACAATCAACTGGTAAAGCTGAGAAAAGTCTTATCATTGAATGCATTTCCTTGTGGAATCAGAAAGAGTTTGTGTTTTATTTGTGAGATAGATGGATCTGTGGAGAGCAAGAGGGTGATGGGAAATTTCTTCCTCAGAAGAAGTGATTTCAGTAATGTATTTAAAGACAATTCTGCAAAGAGTCTGAGAAGTTAGCAAGTACAGCACGCTCTGGGAAAAAAGTTTTATTTCTTCTGTGAGGTCCCCCTGGGGATGATGTTGATATGGACAAAAAAACTAATGCCTTTATTTGGGTTGGAACTTGATGGGGACCTTGTGTCGCACCGAAAGCCATTGCTTTCCTTTGTTTAAGGCAAATATTCCTCAGTTTTAATTTTTCATTACAGGGAAACAAGAACTGGAAAAGAGGCTTCCTTAATTTAAAAAAAAATTAAGAGAGAAAATATTGTCTTTTTTTATGAGAAATAAATGTTTTACAAATATGCCTAGCAATGTATAAGCTGGGGAGAACAGGAATCATAAAAATAAGTTAAGGAGCCAACAGATGGATCCTATATAGAAGAAAGTGGCCAGGAGTGGGAATACCCTATACTTGGGAAGGGCCATCTCTATTTCCCACCTGCTATAAGTACAACATTTTAGATGTCTTCTTTGAAACATCTGTTTTTGTTCTGATGTGAACTTTGAGCTTATTCACTCCCTTTGTCAGCAAGAACCCAACCTGCCATTATCAGGCATAAGAAGTCCCAACTAGCCTGTCTTCATAGAGTGACTGGGAGAATGGAAATCTATCCCTCAAACTTCTGGGCATCTGTAAACAACATCTGAAATTCTGATTACCATGTTTTGGGTATGTGAACCAGTCTGCCAGGTGGATCCCATCAGGCTCCTCTTTGATACCTCCTGTGAGCTCCCAAATGCTTGCCTGGTACTTCTCCCTCCTGCCCTAAGAAAGCGAAGTCTACACCCAGAGAGAGGAGCATGGGGACTGAGTGCGCATTATGACATAGCATTTTCACTCTTTTTGTTGGTGTTGCCTTGAATTTCGTTTTCTTTTCTCTTTTTTTTCCCTTTATGATCTGACTTTTCTTGTGCAGAATGATAATGGTATAAATATGTATGGTTATATTAGATTTAACATATATTGATTACTTGCTATCTAGGGAGGGTAAGGGAAAAGGGTGGAAACTGGAAAAGTTTTCTATTGGTTAGTGTGAAAATTTATCTTTCAATGTTTTCAAAATAAAAGCTTCAAAAAGAAAAAAAATAAAGTCCTTCCATACATTTTTATTCTCTTTTGCTGAGGCAATTGGAGTTAAGTGACTTGCCTATGATTACACACATAAGAAGTATTAAGTGTCTGAGGTCAGATTTGAACTCAGGTCCTCCTGACTTCAGGGATGGTGATTGTGATTGCTGATGTGGGTCAGGTCTGGATGGAGGGCACTCACCTGACCAGGTCTCAAGCTCACAGGGCTCATTGCCTCTGGCTCCAGGTTCTCTGTGTACACAGAAAATTAATCGAGGTGACTCCATGTTGTAAAGTTCCTCTGACTGGGCCCTAGTCTCTATCTACCCCAGAGTCCTGCTGCCTCCAGCCTTTATGGTCCCAAATAGGGACCAGCTACCAAAGGTCTGAATAATGTAGGTCAGAGCCTCTGCTGTGCTTTCTAGAGCCCCCAAATTGTGGTATCACAATAAACTATGCATTCTAGAGCCCCCACAGTGGGGTGACAAAATACACCATCCAGACTATCTCTCTGGAGGATCTCAGGACCAGCTCAAGTCTTTGGGTTTAGTGGAGGAGTGTAGGCAGGAGATCCACCAGGATGATCAAACATGGAGTTCTCTTATTTCACCTCCTTGCAGCCCTTAAATACCTAAGTATGATTACATCATTACAGTACACGGAGCATGTAACAACTAGAGAACCATTATATCACCACAGCACATGGTGCAAGTGCTAACTATAAGCACCCTGCTTTTGGTATGAAAATGTCTCTTTTTTAAAAATTATACCTTTTTATATACAAAACATATGCTTTGGTAATTTTTCAACGTTGACCCTAGCAAAAATCTCTGTTTCAACTTTTCTCCTCCTTCCCTCCACCTCCTCCCCTGGATGGCAGGCAGTCCCATACAAGTTAAATATGTTAAAGTATATGTTAAATACAATATATGTAATATATATGCCTCTCACTGTAAATATCCCTTATTTCAGGTAGAACACAGGTGGTCAAGCCCTCCTTCACTTCTCAGGAAGGGTGAGAACAGCAAAGAAAGGTGGGGAACCAAACCAGACACTGTCAGCGGGTTCCCTCTGTGCTAAAGGATCTTATACCTTACCCAGAGTTCCCCCACTATCTGTGGCCCTCTACATCTCCCCCTTTCTTTTGTTTTAGTTGAAACAGGTATACATACTGGTTTTTATATTATATCTACTGTCACCTGATTTAACAAATGTCACAGAACTATCCCCGTCTCCTCACCTCAGTGTCTCCCAACCCTCAACACCATGGAGAAACCAGATACTCAGTCTCTATAATCTTGTTTTCTATGTTTTACTTCCTCCAAATTATATATTAACTGTGAGAGACCAAGCTTCTAGGTCTTTGCATGAACAAAAGTCTTGAACTTGACTTATTTTGCAACTATATGCATTGCCAAATAAACTGTTGCCTGGAAAAAAAAAAAAAAAAAAGAAGAAACAGGGATACATAAATCCAATAGCATGGGAGGTATTACACAAGCAAGTAGTAATATAAAAGATTTCCTATAGTGTTCTTTTCTAAAATACAACTGTTCTCTGGGAGCACATTTCTCGGGGGAGGGGCAGGAGAGGGGGGACTTTCGGAGGCAGCCTTAGTTTCGGTTCCATGTAATAATCACCTCAAAATGCAGGCAGGTGTTAAAAGTTCAGTCCTTTATTGTCTCCTTTAAAATAGCCTGGTAAGTTTTCTTAGGTTCCGAGAGCTCTTATTGCTAGTCCTTTACCTATGCCAGCTTCAGTCTCCAACTCCCTCTGAATCCTGGCTCTGAATCTCCCAACTGATTTCTGGCTCTCAATCTCATCTACTGACTCCTGCTTTTTCTATCTCCTCCTCTGATTCCTGCTTTCTCAATCTCCTCAAGAGCTCTAGTGCTTGTCCTTTTATATGCTCTTTTAGAGGTGTGAACTCAAAGGTTGATTCCTCCTCCAAGAGAGTGGGATTGTGGGTTCCTGACTTATGAATCTCCTCCACTGAACTTGTGAATCTCCCAAAAGTGTGAACTCCAAAGATGCTAAATACATTAGTGAGCTAGAGAACTTGTTAAGTACCATTCTAAATTAGACAAGCAACTTATCATTTTGTAAGAATCCTAACAATTTCCATGAGTCCTGGAAGAAGGTATATAAATAACAATCACATATACTTCCTTCAGAATTTTTTGGAGGCTATATACAATTGGTAGTTCCTTAGTGTTTCTATGGTCTTTTGTAGACATGCTTCTTACATTTGTTTCTCAGGTGCACACCTCAAGATATCATCCATGAAATGTAATAATATTACTTTTGGAAATGCTTTTCTTACTAGAATAATAGCAGCAATCATAAACATTTGACACATAGTAGGACTATTTTTCATTCCCTGTGGTAAAACTACCTATTCATATCTTTTATAAAGCTCAGCTAAACTAATGCCAGACACTAAAAAGTCAAACCTTTTCATATCCTTCTTAACTAGAGGGATAGAATGGAAACAATACTTAATTGTGTATTACCCAAAGAGGCCATTCTCTAGGCAACTGAGTAGGGCATGGAAGTCTAGCTAAAATGTTCCTATTATTTCCATCTGTTCATTTGCTTTTCTCAAATCAGTACCATCCTCCATTTTCCAGATTTCTTTTTTATAGCAAATACAGGAGAATTCCGAAGACTTAGAGAATGTTGTAAACGACCTTGCTGAAGTTGTTCCTGTACTACATCTAATCATTCTTGAATTTTTTGACTAGTCAAGGGCCACTGTTCTACCAACACTGTTGTATTAGTTTTACATTGAATGGGAACAGGTCAGAGCACAGGCAGGCCTTCAACAGCAGCTCTGCCTAAAAAGCCCAAGTACTCAATTGTAATTGTGACATGGGGGTGGGCAAAAGTGCTGTATGGACGGTGCTGATGGTGTCAATGCCCCTACCACTCCTACTCCCTCTCCCCAAGAAGATGAAGTTGAGAGAGCAGGGTCAGGAGATGGTAAATGCCCTAAGGGCACCTACTTGGGTGTAGGTGGAGGAGAAACTGAGCTGTGAAAGTAAGAAGTACTTTCAACTGACGAATGACTTGTATTCTTATAAATTTGACCCAGTTCTCTATATATTTTAGAAACAAGGCCTTTATTCATAAACACTGGCTGGAAGCTTTCTGCTTCCTTTCTAATCTTGGCTATATTGGTTTTGTTTGTGGAAACCCTTTTTAATTTAATGTAATTAAAATTATCTAATTCCTAATGTTGCCTACTCCTCTTTGGCCATACATTTTTTCCTTCTCCAAAAATCTGATAGACAAACTATGCTGTGCTCTCCTAATTTGCTTATATTATCACTCTTTACACTTCAGTCTATGATCATTCCAGCATTCTGCATCACATATGGCCTTTGTCACTCTCTATCTTGTTTCTTCCCCTTACAATTATACAGTCTACTAAATGACAATGTTTGCTGTAAATGTGCATGCATGAAATTTTGTTGCGACAGTGTTGGTGATAGGGTCTTCAGATGCACAAATCTTCACTAATAACTGACCAGTGCTGTTGCTGTTTTCAACCCTATTCCACCCAAAGACATTCCCTTGTCTGAGCCTAGTATAACCTTAAAATTAGCCAGGATTAGATAAGCTTGTCCTCTTTTTGGCAAATTGAGGATGAGCATCTCTAGTCTTCTGAAAATTTTCCTTTGACCTCATCAAGGTTCCTCATGGTGGGAAGATAGTCACTGATCATGTAACCATGGCATTTTCCTACAGGTGCCAAGGGCATTGTTATAAGCCTGACATTAAGTCTTTTTTGGCAGACATACAGGGTTGCTGATTTGAACTGGTTCATTGCTAACCTATACCAACTTCACAATGCTCCCCTCCACTGCACTCCCTGCAGAAAACCTTGTATGTAGCTCCGACTTCAGTAAGGTGGCCTTTATTTGCCAGCCTTGTTTCACTCAGGGCTGCCTTTTGGATGAGACACCTACTGAATTCTCTGGCCACTAGAGCTGTCCATCTTTCAGGTTTGCTGCATTATCCATAATGGTGCACACATTCCAAGGACTGATGGTGAATGAAATCTTTGTACAAGTTTTTATATGTATCTGTTTGTGTGTGTGTGTCTGTATTTCTATCACAGGATGGGGTCCACCAACCATGGTAGACAGCCAGGGCTGATTAAGCAGATTTTTATTGTACCTTTTCTGGTCCCTTCCTCATAAAGGGGGGGGGGGATTTTTTTTTTTTTTAAGAGCTCATACATCTAGGGAACTGCTACATCTCACTGCTGTGTCCAGTGAGAAGATGGCTGCATAGCTTGGGTACTTGTGTGTAAGTTGTGACTATAGCTTCTAGTGTATCCCTCCTGTTGCTTCATCACTTACCTGTCACTACAGGACTTTGAAATAGGAAGAATGGTTAAAATAGTCTTTTGACTCAGGCCCAAATTGGATTTAAGCAAGATAAGAGTTGCACAAAGTTATTGTCTTCCCTTTCTCCTCCATAATGTTCACAGTGCAGCGGCAGGACAGAGTGAGGAGTCGGGATGATTGCAGTGGATGATGTTTTTGATGACTACGGAAGCTCTAAACACTCTACTTTTTGGACAACAGAGGGAGGAGGCAGTATGAAGTAGGAAGACCTGGTCATGAAAACTCAATGGCTCTAAAGACTCAAGATAAGGAAGGCTACTTTATTCTTGCTGCCCTACCCTTCATGCCATGAATGCCAAGGGAAGGGGGTAAATACACTAGAAGCTGAGATCTGGCTTGAGTTGTCAGTCATCCTGAGCTTCTCAGTATTTCTTTCTTTCTTTCTGTCTTTTATTTTTATTTTTAATAGCTTTTTATTTGCAAGTTATATGCATAGGTAATTTTACAGCACTGACAGCTGCCAACCTTTTGTTCCAATTTTTCCCTTCCTTCTCCCCTCCCCCTCCCCTAGATGGCAGGATGACCAATACATGTTAAATTTATTAAAGTATAAATTAAATCCAAAATAAGTATACATGTCTGAACCGTTATTTTGGTGTACAAAAAGAATCGGACTCGGAAATATTGCACAATTAGCCTGTGAAGGAAATAAAAAAATGGAGGCGGGGGAAAATATAGGGATTGGGAAGTCAATGTAATGGTTCTTAGTGATCTCCCAGAGTTCTTTTGCTGGGTGTAGTTGGTTCAGTTCATTACTGCTCCATTAGAACTGATTTGCTTCATCTCATTGCTGAAGAGGGCCAGGTCCGTCAGAATTGATCATCCTATAGTATTGTTGTTGAAGTATAAAATGATCTCCTGGCCCTGCTCATTTCAGTCAGCATCAGTTCATTAAGTCTCTCCAGGTCTTCCTGAAATCATCCTGTTGGCCATTTCTTACCGAACAATATTATTCCATAATATTCATATTTCTTAATATCTATCTATCTATCCAATATGATGCAAATGTCCATCAGTTTCACCGTTGCAGCCTCTGTAGACACTGCCCCATTCTACCTCCGTTCATGTCCCTGTCTAGATCACCTCTGCCTGGGTTATTAAGAGAGCCTAATTCCCAGTAAGATCAGGGGTGAAACAATGGTGCCATTTTCATCACTATAATGCAACATTGTACTAGAAATGTTAGCTTTAGTAAAAAGAAAAGAAATTGAAGTAATTAGAGTAAACAACTAGGAAACAAAACTACCATGCTTTGAAGATGATATGCTGACCTACAGAATTCTAGAGAATCAACTGAAAAACTACAAGAAACACTTAACAACTTTAGCAAAATGGAAGGACATAAAATAAACCGATATAAATCATCAGCAGAAAGAACTAGAAAGAGAAATCCCATTCAAAATTCCTGGAGACAATATAAAATATTTGGGTGTCTCCCTGCCAAGACAAATCCAGGAATTATATCCACACAATTAAAAAATACTTTTCACAGAAATATAATTATATATAAGAAATTGGAAGAGTGTCAAGTGTTCATGGGTAGCCAACATGTATAATAAAAACAATAATTCTATCCAAAATCAATCTACTTATTCAGTGCCATACCAATCAAACTGCCAAGAAATTACTTTATAGAGATGAAAAAATACTAACAAAATTCATCTGGAAGAACGAAAAGTCACAAATGTCAAGGGAATTAATGAAAAAAATGCAAAGAAATGTACTATAAATGTACCTAAAACTATTATAAAATGGCAGGCATCAAAACCATTTAATAATATAGTGGATCACTGCTATAGTTTAGGTTCACAAGCCACAATAGTCAATGACTATAGTAAGTTAATGTTTGATAAACTCCAGCTTTTGGAATAAAACTCACTATTTAATAAAACAGTGTGGCAGAAACTAGGTATTAGCCAACATCTAACACTCTATACCAACATAAAGTTGAAATGGGTTCATAACTTTGACATCAGACAAGTAGATTTTGTCTACTACAAGTATATTAGAGAGTAAAGGATATTCTACTTGCCTGATCTGCAAAGAAGGGAGGAATTTATGGCCAAAGAAGAAGTAGGGAATATTATGAAATGCAAAATAGATCATTTTAATTATATTAAATTAAAAATGTTTTGCACAAACAAAGCCAATGCAGCCAAGAGTAGAAGGGAAGCAGAAAGCTGAAGGGGGAAAAAAATCAGCCAGTGTTTATGATAAAGACCTCATTTCTAAAATATGTAGAGAAGTGAGTAAAATCTATAAGACTGCAAGTCATTCCTCAGTTGATAAATGATCAAGGATATGAACAGATACTTTTTAGATAAAGAAATTAAAGCCATTTCTAATATGACAAAAAATGCTCTAAATCATTATTGATCAGAGAAAAGCAAATTAAGACAACTCTGAGGTACCATACCTCTCAGATTGGACAAGGTGACACGAACAGATAATGACAAATGTTGGAAGGGATGTGAGAAAACTGGGACACTAATGCATTGTTGGTGGAAATGTGAATTTATCCAACCATTCTGAAGAGTAATTTGGAACTGTGCCCAAAGGACTATAAAATTGTGCATACCCTTAGTTCCAACAGTCTCACTACTGGGTCTAGATTCCAAAGAAATAGTAGGAAATGGTAAAGGATCCACCTGTGGGGAAATGTAGTATTTTGTAGTTGTGGTATTCTCTTCTTTTATATAATATATGATGGTTTTCTCTGGGAACAGGTTTCTTGGGGAGGTTTTCTGGAGGCAGCCTTCGTTTTAGTTCAGAGTAATAATCACCTCAAATACAGCCAGCTGATAAAATCCACATATTTATTTCTTATCTCTTTCCTTGGGCCTGGTGAGCTTTCTTAAGAGGCCTATCTCTCTGCTTGATTCCAAGAGCTCTTGCAGCTTGTCCTCGGTTTCTGCCTCTGCCTCAAATCAGACTTGTGGTTTTCAATCTTCCGAAATGACTTCTGGCTCTACCTCAACTCCCACTCATGGCTTTTCCTGAACTGACGATCCTCCACTCTCAATCTTTTCAATTGAACTTCCGACTGATCCTCTGTCAGTTTCTTATATATGATCTCCCAAAGGTTGACTCCTGCTCTGGGAGAGTGGGATTATGGGTTTCTGACTTGTAAATCTCAAACTGAATACTGCCTTGTGAATCTCCCAAAAGTGTGAATTCCAATGAGTACTTAAATACATTAGTGAGCCAGAGGATTTGCTAAGTACCATGTTAAATTAAGCAACTGATTTATCACTTTGTAAGGATTCTAACAGTAAGGAATTGGAAATTGAAGATGCCCATCACTTGGAGAATGGCCAAATAAATTGTGTTATATGAAAGTAAAAGAATATTTTTTATCTATAAGAAATGGTGAAGAAGATGATTTCAGAAAAGTCTGGGAAAACTTAAATGAACTGATGCTAAGTGACATGAACAGAACCAGGAGAATATTATACACAGTAAAAACAAGATTATGTGGTGATCAACTGTGTGGATTTGACTCTTCTCAACAATGCAATGATCCAAGGCAATCCCAATAGACTTGTGATGGAAAATACCAATCGCATCCAAAGAGAGAACTATGGACATTGAATGTAAATTGAAACATAATATTTTTACTTTTTTGTTTCTTTTTTTCCCCCCCTTTTGGTCTGATTTTTCTTACACAGTGTGACAAATATTGAAATATGTTTAAAAGGATTTTATGTCTGGGAAATGAGTATGAACACTACATAGAATTCCCAATCCCTCTATTTTTGTCCACTAGCATTTTTGATTTCCTTCACAGGTTACTTGTACACTATTTCAGAGTCCGATTCTTTTTGTACAGCAAAATAACTGTATGGACATGTATACATATGTTGTATTTAAATTATATTTTAAGATATTTAACATGTATTGGTCAACCTGCCATCCAGGAGAGGGGGTAAGGGGAAGGAGGGGAAAAATTGGAACAAAAGGTTTTGCAATTGTCAATGCTAAAAAATTACCCATGCATATATCTTGTAAATAAAAGGCTATAATAAGAAAAAAGCCCCCCCAAAAAGAATATTAAATATAAAAAAAATAGGGATTGCATGTATTTAACCTATATATAATCATATCATTCCTATCTTGGGAAGGGGGGAGGTAACAGAGGAAGAGAGAAAAATTAACACAAAGTCTTACAAAAATAAATGTTGAAAATGATCTTTACATGTATTCAGAAAAATAAAATGCTATTAAAAAAATAGTCTATTGGTACATCTGCCTCTCTCAAAGCTCTCCTTCCTCCAAACCCTTATCCAGTCAGCTAGTAGAGTGATTTCCTACAATGCAGTTCTTATCATGTCACTGTCCTACTCAATAAATTCCAGTGCCTTCCCATTTATTTCCTACAAGATCAAATAAAAATTCTCTGGGGGAGAATTTGGGAAGATAGTGAAATAGGTCAGAAAATTCCAAGCTCTCCAGATTTCTCCCTCCTCCTCTCACCCACAAAACAAGAAAAGTACCTCAGGATGAATGTAGACTGGTGAAAAACAAATAAGAGTTGGGCAGAATAGTGGTCCTCCTGGGACAACCAGAGAAGACCTGAAGAAAGACCATAGGATAGAGATTTGGCCAGTGTGAAATATAAACACATCCAGTTTAAGTCCTCTGGAACAGCACCTGGGGAAGCACTGGGGCTAGCAGGATTCAGAGGTGGCCTCAATCCCAACCACAGGAACTTTCACCTCCCAGGTAGTTCCGGGAATTGGGGTTTGTGATCAGGAAGATTGAGAGAACCTCTGCTGATAAGGAACCCCAGCTGAGGTTGTGGCCCTGGGTAAGAAAGAACCAGACATGCCCAGTGAGTGCAGAAGCAGTGGGACAGGCTAGTTACTTGGCACTTACAGGGAGGTGAAGTTCTGGGTTGGGAGTTCCAGAGGGGTAAACTGAAGTAAAGCCATAAGCTTCTTTCCCTCTACCCCAGAACTACAATTGAATATACTAATAAGCTTATTTGAAAGAAATTAGTAAGCAAAGGAAAAAGAACCCAAGTATAGAAACTTAGGATAAGAATGTGGAAGATTAGGGTCCATCTTCAGAGGATGCTGAAGAAATTTTTAAAAAATCTTTTCTACCCCAAAGAGTAACATTAATTTGGTTCCCTGCCCAGAACGAATTTATAGACTGTAAATTAAATGAGATGGGTTGAGGAAAAACTGAAAAAGTGGGGAAGGAAAAGCAATAATAATTTTAAAAAAAGATAATGAAAAGAAAATTATCCAACTAGAAAAAGAAATTCAGAGTCTTAAGGAAGAATATGACTCTTTGAACATTAGAATTGGGTAAGGAGAAGCTTGTAAAGTTATGGGAGACTAAGACAAAAAACAAAATATAAAAAATGAAAAAAAATAGAAGAGAATGTGAGACATCTCATAAGAAAAAGAACAGATATGGAGAACAGATCAAAAGGAGAAAACATAAGAATAATTGGACTACCTGAAAACTATGATCAAAAAAATAAAATCTGATATAATATGACAAGAAAGAATTGAAGAAAATTTGTCTTAAGTATAGAACAAGAATGGAAAGTTGAAAGAGAAAAAAAAAAAATCTGCCGATCCTCACATGTAAGATCCTACAAGAAAAACATACAGGACCACCATTGCTAAATTTTGAAACCCCACAATCAAAGAGAAAATGTCATAAGGAGCACCAACATCAACCAAAAATTCAAATTTGCTGAAGTTCTGAAATACTGACAATCAAAAGAACTATAGGGTTGTGGGCAAAAATATTATATCCAGAAAAATTATGTATAATATTGAGTGAAAAAAAATGAACATTAAATGAATTGTTAGATTTTCAGGATTTTGTTGCAAAGGTGAACTAGAGAAAATTTAACACATAAGAGCCAATATCAAAGGTTAATTTCAAGGGACCTCAAAAGAACAAATTTTTTATTTTTTTTTTAATGTGGAAATATAAATATTATGTCTGAGGTTGTCATAAATAATTGGGTAGTCCAAAAGAAAGACTGGGATAGAGCTCAGTGTGATGTGACTAATAAACCTAGGAAATAGGGACAGCTAGGTGGTTCAGTGGATAGAGTGCCAACCCTGAAGTCAAGAGGACTTGGAGTTCAAATTTGGTCTCAGACACTTAACACTTCCTACCTGTGTGACCCTGGGCAAGTCACTTAACCCCAATTGCCCCAGCAATCAATCAGTCTAGGAAATAGTAAATATGGTAATTATGCTATACAAATGAGCTTTGAGAGCAAGGACCAATAAAGAAGAATTAGAAAAGGAGGACTGGTAGTTCTGAAATCCCACATGTATATATGTGCATACATTATGTATATGTATTTGTGTATGTGTGTGTGTGGTTGTGTGTGTGTGTATATCATATCTAGATAGGTATGTATGTATCTATATGTATGTATCTATACCAAGAAATGCTAGGGGCAGGTCACCTCTCGGAGAGCCTCCACAGCTGTGGATCATAACATCTGAGGGAGTTGCAAGGCAGCCTTTGCTGACACAGGAGTTCCTTGTGGACTGGGAAATAAATTGGAGGAAGAGGGAAGAGGAGAGAAGTCAGACAATGCAATGGCCTCTGTGTCAGAGGGGTCAAGAGAACAGCAACTGCAGCTCAGTCTCCTTGTATCACCATCATCCTCTCACAAGAAGGGATCCATTTGGGACTGAATCGGAACCCCAGCAGCCACTGGTAGGTGGCTTCCAATATCACAAGAAAGAAAGGTATAATAAAACTCTCCAAAATCTATAAACAAGAAATATAATAAAGCGGGAGTGATGGTGGGAAAGGAGATTGGAGATAAAGTGTGTAAATCAATGACAATGGGATAAAGAGGGAGGGAAAAGGTGGGAAGGATCCTTGGATGGGGGAGGGGGGCTTAGCAAGGGAAATTAATAGGGAGAAATAAAGTAGAAGAGTTAGCAAGGATATCAGAGGGGATACACATAAACACAATAACAGTGAGTAGGAGTAGAATTTGTTAGGAAAAAAGTAGGGGTAGTAATCATTCATCTCAGATAAAATCAAAGTATAAAAAAGTATTCATGCAAAAGAGAAATCTACATTATATTTCAGCAATATTAACATTGTTTTTAATGTATGTGTATCTGCATCTATTTGTATTTGTATATGTGTGTGTATAAATGTATGTTTACATAAATATATCCATTTTTTGGGGGGGGGGGGACGGAAGTGGGGGAAAAGGATTAAGTAAAAAGGGCACAGCACAGAACAAGAAAAAACCTACAAGGAAACAAAGAAAACATGGATAGTTATGAATACAAAGACTTCTATTATTATGTTTTCTTCAAATGTAAATTTATTTTTACATGTTTTGAATTCTCCCCTATGTTCTGCTGGGCACATGATAATGTGTTGTTTTTAATCCTTTTTCTAATTTCTTTTTCTTTTATTTTGTATTTACTTTTTTAAATAATGAAGTTAAAAAGTGAAACAAAAGGTTTTTCAAAAAGGAGAAAAAAGAAAAAAGAAATTGCTTCTCCACACCCTTTCTAGTCTTAGAGCTTACTCTCTAACACATGTCCTTTAATTCAGTGGCAGTAGCTTCCTGGTTTATCTCAGTTCCAGGCATTTTCAATGGCTATTCCTTATTCCTGTAATAGTTTTCCCTTGAAGTTTAGACTGCCAACCTCATTATTTTCCTTTATGACCCAACTGAAAACTAAAAACCTACAGCAAGTATTCACTAATCCCTCTTAATTCTTGTTCCTTCCCTCTTCTAATTAAGTCTAATTAAGTCCTAATTAAGTCCGTTCTGGATTTAGCTTGCTTTGTACACATTTGTATATTATTTCCTACAATGTATTGTACATTACTTGAAGGAATTGTCTTTTGCCTCCTAATTATTTTTTTTTAATCCTCAGTGCTTATCATTGTGGCTGGCACTCAATAGGTGTTTGATAAATGTAAACAGAATTGAATCGAAAAGTTTTAGTCCTTGATAAAATAAATGATAAATAAAACAAATGCCATATCATTCTCCCTGTCCTTTCTTCCCCCTCCTTTCATGCATCTTCTCATGTTGTAATGTAATCCCACAAAAAGAGATCAGAAGATTCTGTCCATAATACCCTTTGTCCTCCTCCACACTGTTACCTCCCCCAGATTTCTTCATTCACTCCTTTTCCCTTGTGTACTTTTAGAAAAAAAGTCTCTTACTGGTCTTTCTTTTGTTACTTTTTTACTGTTGTCTACCTTCAATTTTGTACTTCCTTAGTTTGGGGTATTTAAGAAATAAATGATCTCTTCCATTGTGGTTTTCATTTTCCAAATGTTTTGGGCTCCCCTTCGTTAATAAACATGTACTTTTTGTCCCATATTGTTAAACTCCCATCTGCAGGATAGGTCACATTGACTGTATCCTGAGCTCCCATGCTCTGTGGAGCACTTCCTTTCCATCCTCAGTTCTAGAAGGTTTGCATCAGTCTGGCATTATTTCAAAGTCCTTTCCTTTATATTTGAAAATCTTTCTCCTGGTGGCTTGTGGGGGTTTTTGTTCCTAAACTGAATTGTTAAATGTAACTACTATCAGTTTCAGAGGTTGCTGTTTTATTTTTAAAGTCATTATTACATTTTAATTTATAGAATAAAAAAGAATTTCCATAACATAATACAATACAAAAATTATTGCATATGAAACAGCAAATTTATTATTCAAAACTTGCTATTCCTTTCAAATATACAAGAAATTTTGTTAATTTCAGCCAGTTCTCAATTGATGGGCATCCTTGCCATTTCCATGGCACCACGAAGAAACATTTTATAATATATTTTCCCCCCTGGGACACTGATACTTCGTTGATGGAATTGTGAATGCATCCAGCCATTCTGAAGAGCGATTTGGAACTATACTCAAAAAGCTATCAAACTGTGCATATCCTTTGATCCAGCAGTGTTTCTACTGGGCTTATATCCCAAAGAGATCTTAAAGAAGGGAAAGGAACCTCTATGTGCCAACATGTTTGTGGCAGCCCTTTTTGTAGTGGCCAGAAACTGAAAACTGAGTGGATGCAGGTTGGAATCTTTACAAAGTGTTAAGACATTGGAGTTGATAGAGACAATAATTATCTAATTTGGCCTGGTTCAATATGATTGATTTGATCTTAAGAGATATTTTGGGCCAGAACTTGAAACAAGTTACTAAGTACAACTGATGGAAAACAATGCTTGTGTTCACACCTTTAGAGAACTCATAAGTATCTAAGTACTCAATGGAGTTCACACATTTGGGAGAATTCAGGGTTTAGAAAGAGATAACTGAATTCACATCTCCCTTAGGGCCAGAGAGCACTCTGGGAGATAACCCAGAATCCTTCTCTCTCCAGAAGGCGGAGTTAACCTTTGAGAGATCATATATATATACAGGAAGCTCTTAGAGCTTGGGTTAGTTACTTGAGAGTTTACTTGAGAGTTTTCTGGGGAACATCCACTGGGGTCGGAGACAGAGCACTCTGAGCTCACAAGCCCTGTCTTCGAGGCAAAAGAGATTCACTGAATCTTCCAACTTGGTGCTGGCTGGAAGCTGAAGAAAGCAGAGGCAGAAGCCAAGGATAAAGCTGCAAGATCTCTTGGAACCAAGCAGAGAGATAGGCCTCTGAGCTAACTGGGCTATATTGATGGATTTATGTACACAATAAAAGATCTGAACCCCTTTTATCACCTGGCTGTGTTTTGGAAAAAAGAACACCACAGATGCTCATCAACTGGAGAAGGGCTGAATAAATTGTGGCATATGAATGTTATGGAATATTATTGTCCTGTAAGAAATGACCAGCAGGAGGATTTCAGGAAGGCCTGGAGAGACCTGCATGAACTGATGCTGAGTGAAATGAGCAGGACTAGGAGACCATTATATACTTCAACAACAATAGTATATGATGATCAATTCTGATGGACGTGGCCATCTTCAACAATAAGATGAACCAAATCAGTTCCAATAGAGCAGTAATGAACTGAACCAGCTACACCCAGTGAACGAACTCTGGGAGATGAGTATAAACCACTACAGAGAATTCCCAATCCCTCTATTTTTGTCTGCCTGTACTTTTGATTTCCTTCACAAGTTAATTGTACACCATTCCAAAGTCCAATTCTTTTTGTGCAACAAAATAACATGTATACGTATATTGTATTTAACATATACTTTAACATATTTAACATGGATTGGTCTACCTGCCATCTGGGGGAAAGAGATAGGGGAGAAGGAGGGGAAAAACTGGAACAAAAGGTTTTGCAATTGTCAATGCTGAAAAATTATCCATGTATATATCCTGTAAATATTTAATAAACTCAAAGACTCCAGCTTCTGGAATAAGAACTCACTAATTGAAAATATTTACTGGGAAAATTGGAAAATGGTATTACAGATACTAGGCATAAATTAATATCTCACACTCTCTACCAAGATAAGGTTGAAATGGACACATGATTTAAACTTAAAGGGTTATGCTTTAAGAAAACTTGGAGAGCAAGGAATACTTTACCTGTCAGATCTTTGAAAAAAGGAGGAATTCATGACCAAATGAAATAGAGAACATTATGAAATGCAAAATGGATAATTTTGATTATATTACATTAATTTTTTTCACAAAGAAAGCAAACACAACCAAGATTTATAGGAAACCAGAAAAACTGGAAAATAATTTTGACAGGCGGTGTTTCCAATAAAGGCATTATTTCTAAAATATATGGAGAACAGTCAAATTTTTAAGAATGTAAGTCATTCTTCAATTGATAAATGGTCAAAAGATATGAACAGTTTTCAAATAAATTAAAGCTATTTATAACCATATGAAAATTCTTTACTTTACTTGATGATTAGGAAATGCAATTTAAAATAACCCTGAGGTGCCAACTCACACCTATCAGATTGGATAATATGACAAAAAAAGAAAATGATAAATGGTGATGTGGGAAAACTGGGACACTAATGCATTGTTGGTTGAGTTGTGAACTGATCCAAGCATTCTAGAGAGCACTTTGGAACAAAGCCCAAAAGGCTGTAATACTGAGCATATCCTTTGATCCAACAATACCACTAGTAGGTCTATAAAACATAAGACCGAAAAGGACTTCTTTTTTCTGTTTTTTTTTCTCTTTTTTCCCCTTTCCCAATCTGATTCATAAAAAAATGTTTAGTTTGAAAGTTAATATATATGTATAGCCAGAATAAATAAATCAATTTAAAAAATAAAATAAACATTAAAAAGCTGGGAAAAAAACTAATTTAAAACCCTCAATTAAATACCAAATTAGAGATTCTGAAAATGAAAGGAGAGACTGAATGTAAATCAACACATGCTATGTTCACTATTTTTTTCCCCTTCTTCTTTGTTCTGATATTTCTCTCCCATGATTCATAAGGAAATATATTAAAAAGATGAATGTACATGTATAATCAAAAAAAGTTGTTTTTTACATATAACTGGGGAAAATGTTTTTTAAAAAAAGAATGATTAAGTGGTTGATACAGCTATTTGTAGGACTTAGCTCTTATTCTATTAATTACTGAAACTAAATCAGATATATCTTCAGTGTGATTTGGTGTAATGGGCTGAAGCTCGAGTTGATGCACTGAGGTCCCAAGTATGTGAGGCTAAATAGCAATTGGACAATACTCTATTACTATATGCTTGGAGAAAGAATGACCCTGCCCACTCTCTGTGCAAGTTTTGATGTGTTGTATAAGAAATGATGTAGAGACGATTTGGTGGGTGGAGTGTGAGGGGCAGAGGGCTGCTGGTGGGGTTTGTGTTGCTGCTCTCACTTCCCATCCCCATTCCCCCTTCACCTCCACCAAGAATAAGGATCAAGGATTTTCCTTAACCTGAATTCCTGACTCCGGCTGATTTTAAAATATGTGGTCATCACAGTTTGGAAAATAGAATTTAGTACAATCCTTTTTCTTAGACTCATGTAACATATGGGAACATTTTTACATCCCTGGAAAATCAAATTTATTTAAGTTTACTGCTAATTAACATGAGTTTGTGCTATGTGTTCTATGATAAAAACACCTTTTTTATATACAACTTATTTGACATGGACTGTTTTGGAATTGAGAGCTTAAGCACCCTCTCAAGTTATTTTTTATAATCAGAACAAAAAGTAAAATCATTTATGTAATTATTGAACTCAAGGGTACTTGCAAGAGTATTGTTACTTACATTTTAACATATGAAATTGAATTTACATTATCATCTGACCATCTAAAGGCATGAAGGGTAGAGCAGCTAAAATAAGGTGGCCTTCCTTATCTTAACTGTTGAAAGCCAGTGGGGTCTCATGACCAGGCCTTTTTATTTCATACTGCCTTCTCCCTCTGTCCTCCAAAAAGTATAAAAAAACTTTTTTCCTGGGTCCCTTTGGTTGGGAAATACAGTGGACATCTCCCAGATTGGTAGATTTGCTACCTATTATCTCAATTAAAGAAGCTTTTACTCTCAAATCATGGCTTTGATTTATTTCAGGACTTGCAAACTCCTGATTTTTGATCCTGAAGAAATGGGAACATAGTGATGCCCTCTTCAGTAATAGGGAAAGTGTGAGGGTGTGTGTATGAGAATATGTGGGATAGAAATAATAAGTTCTGTTTTGAACATATTGAATTTGAGATTCTGGTCTATTGGCCATTCAATTTGAGCCATCTATAAGGAAATTGAAGATATAAAATGGAGGTCAGCAGAGAGATTGGGGCATGAAAAGGATATTTGAAAATCATAAAAATAGTTAGAAATTAAATTCATGGTAGCTGATAAAATCACCAAAAAAAGTAATAATGAGGCAAAAGAGAAGAGGATCAAAGATAGAACGCCAAGGAACCCATATGGTTGGAGGTTTCAATCTCAGGAATATCCAAAAAAGATAGAAAAGAAGTGGTCAGAGAATAGGAAGAAGGGAAATCAGGAGAGAGGGGTGTCCTAAAATCCTAGAGAACAGAGAGGATCGTGATGGGAAGAGTATCAAAGCCTGAAGAGAAGTCAAGGATAATGAGGATGAGAAGCCTGGGGCTCCCTTTTTGCATTTGGACTGTGAATAGGTTAAGCCCCTGGGTTTAATTTACAGCCAAAGAAAATTTTTTTTCGCCAGGGACCGAAAAATTTTAACAAATTTCTTTTAAATTATCATTCAGAACTAAAAAGCATGGTACCCTAAAAAAGTCCTTTAAAATTTACTAAAAAACAGTTGGGAAAAGGGCCAAAAAAAAAATCTTTTAAAAGTTAATTCGGCTAAAAATACTTGGAAAAAAAATTAAAACTCTAATTCAAATAAAAAATAGGTGAATTATTTCAGACTAAAATAAAAATTTTAAATCCAAAAGAAAAGGGGAAAAGGGTTTCAAAAAAGGGAAAAGGGTTTTTGTAAGGAAGAAAAAAAGTTCTAAGAAAATAAATTTTAAAGAAACAGTTGGCAAATGGAGAAAAGGAAAAAATTATGAAAGAAAAAACCCAAAAAAGTTTAAAAAAAAAAGAAGGAAAAATTCATGAAAAAAATCCCAAAAAAAAATGAGCAAAGGCAAAAGATTAGAGGATCAAAAAGAAAAAAGCAAAAAAACCAAAAATAAAAAAAGTTCCCGGGAAAAAAAGAGAAAAACGGAAGGGGTTTTAAAATTCTGGAGAAAAGCCCGATAAAAGAGATAAAGCTAATTTCAAGAAAAAAGGAAAATGCTTTTCAAAAGAGGAAAAAAAGAAAAGGTGTCAGAATCCTGGGGAATTCCCAAACCCCCCAAAAAAAAAAAATTCAATTCTCGGGAAAAATTTCATCACCTAAAAAAAAATTCAAAATTCAGGGGAGGAAAAAGGGTTCAACTTAAATCCTTCCCGTCAAACTGGATCCCTTAGGGAAAAACAAGATTAAGCTGGGAAAGGGGTTTCAATTTCTAGAAAAGACAGAGTTGTTTTTGCTGTCAAAATACAAGACCAAATTTTAATAAAATTTCAAAAGCAAAAATTAAATTTTTTTTCCCCTTAAAAGGAAAAAACTTAACCAAAAAAAACATTTTGGACAAAAGGGGGTTTATAAAATTATATTAAAATAAAATATTTAAAATAAGTAAATAAATGGAGAAAAAAATTAGTTGAAATAAATAAACTGGAAAAACTAAAAAATTTTTAAAAAAGAGATAAATTTTTGGGGGTTCAAAACTGAAATAAAGTAAAATTTAAAATTTTTAGGTTTACCTTGGGAAAAGATTGTTCCAATTTAGCCAAAACCGAAAGAAGAAAAAAATTAAAAAAAAAGGGAAAATTAAGAAAGGGAAAAAATTTAAAGGTATTTCCCAAAAAAGAGGTGAAAGAAACAAAAGGAAAAAAAGGGAAAAAAGAAGCAAATTTACCCTGAACTGGCTAAAAAAAGGACAAAAAATTTTTGGGAGAAATTTAACAAAAAAAAGGAGAAAAAATAAAGGAAAGGGGTTTGTAATCCCCTGAAGTAGGAACGATTTGAACTCACCCCTAAAGGTCCAAAGAAATCCAACCCCAAAATTTCAAAAAAGGAAGAAAAGGGGAGAAAAAAAAATAAAATTCCACAAGGGCGGAGTTAATGGATTGGGTAAAACAGTTTAAGGGGGCAAGATAAAGAAAAATGGAAAGAAAAAGGAAAATTAAAAAAAAATTAAGGAATTTTCGATAAAGTTCTTTTAAATTACGAAATAAAGGGTCAAATTTAAAAAAAAAAAATTTCCCTAAAGTAAAAAAAAAATAAATTTCATTTTAAGAATTAATTTAATTACTTAGCCATAGAAAATTTTGTTGGGAAATTAATTAAAAAATTTATATATTATTTGTAATTGGGGTTTAAAAGAAAAAAAATGAAATATTGAAAAAATTTTAAACCCGGGGCCAAGATCAAACCCTTTTTTAATTAACGGGCCCAAAAGGGAAAAAACAACACCCTTTCCCAAATCCATTTTAAATTTTCAAAAAAGAAAAAAAAAAAAAAAAAATTAAAAAAAATTTTTTAAAATTTTATTAAATTTTATTACAAAAAAAAAATTTTTCAAAGATTTGAAAACCCGACCTTTTTCTTTTTAACCCCTCCCAAAGGGCAACCACTTTTATTTGAAATTAATTAACCAAAAATAAGAAATAAAAATTTTTGGCATGGAAAAAGATTGAAAGAAGGTTTTAAAAAAAAAAAAAAAAAAAAACCAGTAAAGAAAAGGGAAAGAGGGGAAATAAAAATTTTTCTCCGGAAATGGGTTGCTTTTGGAACATTTGGCCCAAAGAAAAATCCCAAGGAAATCACAAAAAATATTTAACAATTTTTAGGGGGAAAAAAGTTTTAAAATCCATAATTGGGCAAATTTTAAACCTTGTTTGGTTTTGATAAAAATTGGCTTCGAAAATAGGGGATTTTCCCAAAAAAAAACCCAAATTTTAGAAGTAAAAAAAACAAACCGAGAAACACCCTTTAGGAAGGCTATTGAGAAAAAAAAAAAATTGAATAAAGGACCAAAAATTTGAAAAATTTTTGAAAAAATTTTTTGGAACTATGGGGAAATTAAAAAAATTTTGTTTATTTCTTTTTTTTTTTACCAAATGAAAAAGGAAATGTTTTATACAAATTTTATTATCTTTTCTTTTAATAAAAAGGAGGGGAATTTTTAAACCTTCAAAAATTTGTTTAAAATTTTTTCTCCTTAAAAATTAAAATTTAAAGAAGAACAAAAAATTAATATATTCAGAAGGAACAAAATAAAAAAAAAAAAACCCAAAAAAATTTAAAAATTTAAAAAACAAAAAATAAAATAAAAATTTTTAAATTAGTTTGCATCTTTAAAAAGGGGCCCCCTCCCCATCTGGTCCCTTCCTTTGAAGGCCAGGACCCAAAAAGGGAGTTAAATTTTGGTCATCCAGGGTTTATTAAAACCCCTAATGGGCAATGGACAAAGGGGAAAGGTGGTTTTTTGGAATTGGTTAAAAACCCCCCTTTCAAAACCCTTTTCCCCTTTCCCCTCCCATTTCCCGACCGCCAAAGGACAAGGCGGGAGGGAATAGGACTGGACTACCTATCAGCAAAGCCTTTAAAGAAGGAAAAACTCCTGAAGGGAGGGATCCACCCGGGGAAAAGGGGGTTTTTTTGGGGGGTACCTAGCAAGGGAGGGGGGGCCCACCCAATTCAATGCCAAGAGAAAAGAAAAATTTCCCCCTTAAACCTAAAGAATTTTCATCGGGGGGGGGAATTTTAAAACCCAAAAGACCCCTTCCTCGGAAGCCCGGGCAAAAAATTTTCCCCAAACCTTTCCCTTGGATTTCCTTTTCCCCCCTTTCCTTTAAACAAATCTCCTTCCCAGACCCCTCCCCCTCCCAAACTGCCTGACACCCGGGCCCCCGCACTGGGTTGGCCCCCCTAAGTTTCCCCCAAACCCCTCCCATTCCCCCCTTCCCCCAAAGAAAGATTACCGAAAGGGGCCCCAATTAAAGCCCAAAATTCTTTTCTTTAAACTTCCCCAAATCTCCAAATGGGGGCTTTTTCGCTGGGGAAAGGTTGGCCAAAAGGGCCCCCGGGCGGGACTTCCCCGGGGTTCCCCTTTGCAAGAAGACCGGACTTGAAGAAAAAACCCTTCAGGGTTAGCTTGAAGGCAACAGTCCAGAAAGGTGAGGCCCGTTCCTTCCAAGGGGTGGTTCAAAAGCTGTCCAGGTATCGGGCGGGGAAAGAGTTCCTGGCCCAAACCCGCACCCTGGGCGAAGCCCCCGGGTGAAAACCCCCTCATCACCCCTTTAAAGACTTCCCGGGAATGGTGGGTAAAAAGGCCCCTGAAGACCTCAGGCCCAAGCTCCTTGCTCAAAACTACCCCACTGCCCCTCCCCCCTCCCCCGCCACTCACTTCCCCTTTGGGAGAAAGGGCTTTTCAACCGCACCCCAATTTGGGCCGAGCAAAGGTTTTTCCTTTATTCCAAAGCCTGGGAACAGGGGAAAAGGAACGGGGGAATGAGGGAAGCCCCACCTCACGGGCCAACTGGCCTTTCATGGACCGGGTGGAAAACCCCCTTAATGAATTGAAAAAAATCCCCTTTGTAAAAGGGATCAAAAGGTGCCTTCTTAAACCCAATGTTAAGGCTGAACCCCGGGGGAAATCCTTGGGAGGAAAGGGAAAAAAGGGCCGGTACCCAAAAGTGAAGTTTGGCACTGAAGAATCACAAACATGCCTGCTATAAAAGAAAGAATTAGCGTGATTTTACACCAAAATTGCTTTTAACATAAAGTAAGGAAAAAACAAAAATTTCCTTTGATGGGGAATTGGAGAAGGGGACCCTTTTGTGGGTTTCTTTTTAAAAAAACAGTGCCCCAAAGGCTTGAAATTAAGGCTTTGATTTGGGTAGAAAAAATGGAGGGTTTTACCAACACAAGGGGGACATTTAAAAAGGATTGGGGTTTCCCCCAGGGTAAATTTAAAAAAATTTCCTTAGGAT
The DNA here is from genome assembly GCF_902635505.1 of Sarcophilus harrisii. Classification (NCBI taxonomy): domain Eukaryota; kingdom Metazoa; phylum Chordata; class Mammalia; order Dasyuromorphia; family Dasyuridae; genus Sarcophilus; species Sarcophilus harrisii. Next base: position 662,121,205 of record NC_045427.1, on the reverse strand, counting down.
CAGAAAATTCCAAATCCCTTTTTTTAAAAGGGGGAAAAATTGAAGGTTTGAAAAAAAAATAAACTCATTTTCCTCAGGATTTTTCCCAAGAAAGATAGATTTTAACCCATCAAATGGAAAGAAATTACGGAGGGATTTGGGGTCAGACAACCTGTGATTAATTTTAAACATTAAAATTGTTCTTTTAATTCCTTTTGGTTATTTGCCCAAAGGATTGGTATTGTAGACATTTTGAAGGCATTTCGACCTTAAAGGGTGAAATTTTGGTAAAATTTTTAAAAAAAATAATGATTAACTGTTGCCATTTTTTCAAGGAATATTACAAAAGTTAGGAAAAAAAAAGGGAAAAATGGGAAATGAGAGGGGGATGGAAAATTTTTTAAAGGAAAAAATAGTAAACCTATTAAAGGATAGTTGGGGAAGAGAAGAAAATTGATTAATTCTGAAAAAAGAAGAAAATGAAAAAACAAAAGTCAAAGGCTAAAACAGAGTTAAAAAGCTGACATTTTCAATGGGGAAAAAAGGAATGGTACCAAAAAAATTAAATGGGGAAGAGAACTGGAAAAGAAAAAAAGGGAATGAACACCTTACAACTGAAAACAGAAAAGGTTAAAAAAAAAAAAAAAGAACAAAAAGAATGACATCCTGAAGAACCTAGTAAAGAACAAATAAAAACAAAAAAAATGAAACAAGAGAATATAAAATTTCTTGATTAAAATCCTCAGTGAGAAACAATTTAAATTAAAAAGAATATTAAACAAAAATTAATAAAATGAATTGGTTTTAAAGAATTTAAAAAAAAAACACATAAAGAAGATATAAAATTTAAAGGACTAATTTAAAAAAAAAAATGGAAAAAAATAAAAAGGGTTTAACAAAAATTTATAAATAATTGACCGCCCCTGAAACTTTAACAACCAAAAAATAAATAAGAAAGAAATTTGGAAATAAGTTTTAAAAAAATTGGAAAAAAATTGGAGAAAAAGATTAATTAAAAGGAATATATTTTTTAACAGGGCAAAAAAAAATTGAATGCTTTTAAAAATAAAATTTTTAAAATATGATCTTAAAAAATTACCAAAAAAAGGGAGAAAAATAACTAAAAACCAAGGAAATTGAATATTTAACTGAAAAATTTGGGACAAAAAAAAAAATTCCTAAGGTGTAAAATAAATTCAAAATTATAATCATAAAGTAAAAAAAATTTTTATAAAACCCGAAAAAAAAAAGAATAGAATTGTTTAACTAAAAAAAAGAAAAAAACAAATTTAAAACCCCATTAAATAAATTAGAATTTTTAAAATTTTAGGAAATAAATTTTTTTTCCTTTCAAAAAATAAAGTAAAAAGATTAAAATTAAAAAAAAAAACTTTTAAAAAAAAATAAAAAAAAATTTTCCAATTTGATTTTAAAAAAAGGAAAAAAAATTTTTACAAAAAATGAAAAGGGGGAAGTTTTAAATAAAAAAAAATTAAAAAAAAAGAGGAATTTTGCTAATTTTAAAAAAACCATTTAATTAAAAATGAAAAAAAATAAACCCAATTTGAAGAAAAAAAAAACCAGATCCCCTTTTAAAAATAAAATTAAACAAGCACAATAATTAAAAGGGAAAAAAAATTTACTAATGTTTAAGGAATTTAAAATATTTAGAAACAAAATTAAAAATAAAATTTTAAAAAGTAAAAATGATTGAAAATTTTTGAAAATTGAGAATCTTAAAATGGAAGACTAAAACAGAAAAAATTTAACCATTTTAAAAATAGTGAAAAATTTAAAAAACATTTAGAAAACAATTATGTAATTTAAAAAGACAAAAAAAGAAGGGAAAAACTAAAGGAAAAATTGATTTAAAAAAGGAAACATGCAAATATACAAGAAATAAACAAAGAAATTTAAAAAAATGCGGATTTTAGGGAAAAACAACCCATTCCAAAAACTTTAAACATAAAAATGGAAAATTTTAAAAGGAAAAAATTTATCCAAAAACAAAAATTTTAAGAAATGGATAAATGAAATTCCAAAAATGGGGATAACCAGAATGCTTTATCATATTTGTTAAATTGTATTAAACTTTTTACAATAAAAGAAACAAAGAAAATTTAAAATGGGCAGAACTTTTTTTAAATTTTGGATTGAATTAAGAAAAAACAAGGAATAACCCCCCAAAAAAAAAAAAACCTTTTGAAACAAAAATTTTGGGATCCAAAAAACCCCAAAAAATGAATACAATAAACCCGCGAAGAGAAAAAAAACCATAAAAATTTAAATTTAAAAAATATTATATTTTCCTCCCAAGACAAACCAAAACTATATTTAAACCCATTACAAAAACAAAAAAAAAAATTAGTACAAACAATTGGAAAATATTGGTTTTTATTATATTAGTTTTGCCAAAAAAAAAATCCGTTCTCCTTAAATAATTCTTATTCAAATTTAACCAATCAAATTGCCAAAAAAAATTTATTTTATATTTGAAATAATGATAAAAAATTGATCTGAAAAAGAAAAGATCAAGAATATTGAGGAGTGGATGGCAGCTGGGGTGCCGCAGTGGATGAAACCAGACCTGAAAAACTAACCCAGACATAAACTTTCAAGTTTCCCAATTTCCTCATTAAAAAAAATAAATAAAGAAAAACTAAAGGGGTTAATGAAAAAAACAAAAAAAACCCTAACAATACCAGACATAAATTTACATTATAAAGCGTATCAAAACCACTATTTGACTGAGAAAGAATGGTGACCTTCATGGAATTGGTTAAATATATAGGCAAAATATTCAATTTTTTAATCTTTTTTAAAAAAGTTCTAGCTTCTAGAAAAGAGCCCATTTGCCAAAATTGCTGGGAACAGAGGTAGTATATCCCAAATTCTAAGAACTCCTCCACCTCAGCCTAATAAGGGAAAAGGATATAGTTAAGTGTAAAGATTGACACAAAACAAATTAAGAGCAAAGGATGGTTTATCTTCAGATTTTTGGAAAGGAAAGAATTTATGGCAAAAAAAAAAAAGGGAGAACATGAAATACAAAATGGAAATTTTCCATTACAAAATTTGGCCAAATTTTGATTTACTGCTCAGGACTGACCTCATTCTAGAACCGGTCAAGCTTTGTTTTACGTACTCACCTGAACAACAGTATGTCTCGGGGACTTCACCTTCAGGGCTTTCACTGGTGGGGGCCCACAAGGCTTTCATGGGGTTGTGGAACAGTTCCTAGCACACACAAGGGCTTTTGGACCGCCCTGAATGAGCGCTCACACCTTTGGGTGGTGTTCATTCTTGTTGCGGCTATCCGTTAGGGCTCCAAGGATGGGCCTTTGCCAGAGGAGATGAATGGGCAGGAACTCAGAGACTTGGAAAACCGTTTATGCCCCAACCTTGGATGACATTTTTGAAAGTGTGTCAGCCCGGAACGGCGGCTCCCAATCACCTTTCAGAGAAGCAGTCATGGGCTTTTGTGTGCTGGTTCTCCAGTGGGAGGAGAGCCCTCAGACATTCCAGCCCCCTCCGGGCCAGAGGCCCCTGTAACATCTCTGCTCACGGGCCCTTGGCTTGACCCTTGGGATCCTTTCTGAACACATGAGTGTTCTTTGAAAGGGTGTTTCTGCAAATGGCAGAAAACATTTGCACCACAGGTGGAGGTGCTTCTATACCCTTCTCAAGGGTCCATGCCCTAGCACATCCTGTGGCAAAGCTTTCATTTGGGGAGTGAAAAAGGAGGAAAAAGCAGGGCATGATCCCACTGAGCTCTTGTCAAACACCATTCATTATTGCCTCCATCTGGGACCTCAGGTGCTTTGTGAATGAAGGGAATGAAAGATTAATGTTATAAATTTGACCCGTGTGGGAGTTGATTCTCGAACTGAGAGACAGGAAATTGGAAAAATCTGGAGTTATGAATTTGGGTACTAAGAGGGAGGGTACCTCAGGTAAAGACAAAGAATCATAAGATTTGGGGCAAATAGTAAGTTTTGTTGTGGATTTGGGTGAGTTTGACAGGCCCACTGGCTTCTAATTCAAATTTCTTGAGGGGAGTCAAAAACCAGGTTTAGGATATGACTTTTTTTTTTTTTTTTTTTTAAGTGACCAATTCAATAGTTTATTAAAAAGGAAATACTGGGACAATGGATCCCAGGGTGGGAAAATTTATCCCTCAAGGGTTGCCCCCAGTATCTGGGCATGCCTTTTTATGGAATAACTTCAATGATATAATGCAGGCTTAGGTGGGGATAGCCTCAAGATGGAGGTTACTGATATTCCCAATGACATTAAGGAATGCTAACCCTTTATCTAACCATATGGGGGATGGTCATAAAGGCAGAATACGAAATGGACAAATGGAGGAACTGATCAACCCATTAAAAAGTGACCTTTAACATTACATTCCCTCCTTTTCTCTTGGAACTATTCAAACTTTGAATTACCTTCCTCTAGAAGGCCTTTTTTTAACAACCCTATTGAATAATAAAAATCAAAAGAAGCTAAACCAATGCAAGGCAATCTCTCCTGATTTAAAATTAATACTATACAAAAGTTCCTTATTTCAATATTTCTGACAATCAATTATCAGATCCTCCAGTTGGGGGCAATATATGGAACTGTGGTCTTTGTGCATGCTCGGCCTCTGCTTACAAAGCAGCAGGGCTCAAGGCGGTTTGCCCATTCGAGAGAGCCGGCTCCAGGGAGAAGGGGAGACTTGGGCTGCTCCCACCGCCCGCCCAGAGGAACAAAAGGGCTGCTACTAGAATCAGATTTCCAGATTATGACAAGGACAAGGCAGGCAAACCCCAAACTTTTTAGGGCCCTATCAACAAGGTCCAAGTACCTGGAAATACAATTGGCCGGGGTAACAGGAGGGGAAACAGCTCAAGAGACTGCAGTTCAAGACAGGTATCCAATTTCTGGTTGTTTCTAAAAATTCCCAAAAACTGGTCTGCCAGGGCAATTCCAGCAGAAAAAGGGTTTGTTAAAGCACCATCGCAAATGTATCTAATAAATTTAAGCAAAGGGTAAAGGCCTTAATTAAATCTGAACACAGATCCAGATTTCCCAACTTCCAAAAATCTAACTACAATCCAGTTTTCCCAATTTCCTTTTTCTTTCCCTTTTTTCTTTTGGAAAGGAATTATCAAATGATCATCCACATAAAATCTCCAATGCTAATAACAGATAAAGTCCCTCAAACATAAACAATAATTTAAAGTTTAACAATTTCATTCAAGTCTTAAACCAGCACAGTAATACAGTGAAAATTTTAACAAGTCACCATTTCCCTTCCTCCCCCCATCGTCAAATTACATCAGGGAAAGGGCGAGGCGATGCTGTCTTGCTTCTTCAAGCTGGACGGGGACGATGCTGGGATGTTTCAGTCCGTGGGGGATGGGTCTGTAGTGTGGCGTGCTGACAAAAAAAGGTTTTGATCTAGGTCCCAAAGCAAATCAAATATCGGCAATTTGAAAATCTAGAAATAAAAAACAAATTGAAAAGTTAGAACATCTGAGATAGAAAAGACTGGTCCACAAGGACTCTAAAGATGTGCTCTCATTATTAAAACCAAAAAAAACTTGAATATCCAGATACAATATCTGGTAACCAATAGATAAGGACTAAATACATATTTGCTCAAATTTGGATATATTTACAAACGATTGGAAACAACAAAATTTGTCAAATTAAATTAACAATTCTTATTAATTATGAAATCTTACAGGGGTGTGGTACAGCATTTCAAAAAGCTGGAGAATCTGAAAAAAAGCAAACTTTATTAAAAGATTTCTAGAGAATCGGGGTCCCACACTTCAAGCAGACAATCAAGGGGAGGAAGCCCATATGGGGCAGGGTCAACACTTTTATCCCTAACCAAATACCTCCCCACGACCCTCATCCTTTTGGTGAGGATCTTCATTCTAAAGGAACTCAAGAAATTGAACTTGACCAAAAGTACTGTTATTTGCCCAACAAAAATAACACTGATGTCTAGGAGGATAACAAGGGGTTTGAGCCCCCTTAGGGGATGAGGGAGGGAACAAGTATGCCCCTTGACTTGATGCTTAAAGTCCTTGGTCTCCAACTCTGAAATAGATGAAGCCCCGATTTTCACAACTTCTTGAAAGTCTCACCTCCTCTTCAGGAGGAAAAATGCAGTGACACTTACAAACCCAAGATTTTTCCTCTTAACAAATAGGATTGACTTTGGTTGAACGAAACCCCTTAAGGTAGGAACTCAAAAGTAAGCATTCTCCCGAATTTCTCCTTCAGGGTGTTTAAAAATTCCCCAAAATTGAATCTGAAAAACACGAAGATTGGTGTGTGCAACATTCTTATATCATGGAGGGAAAAAAAAGATTCAATTACTAATAGGGGACTTGTGAACGTGGACTTTATAAGTTTGTTTATCAATATCCCTTTGTGCTCATTAAAAATCAGATGAAACATGGATTAATAAAGACCTTGGAGGAATAAACAGGAGGTCTAATGTAGCTAATTTTAAAAAATAAAGCTTTTATTTTAAACAATTTGTTCATTTAAGTTCCTTAAAAAATCTTGGTCTTGGCTTTGATATTTAAATTTCCACGAGCCTGGTTTGGTTGATAGAAATCTGAAAATCTGCACTTCTCATCCCTGGAGGATCCTTTTTCAAATCATACCCACCTGTACCCTCTCAGGGTGGGCAGGGCGGACCAGCTCAAGCCCTTATCAGCCTGAACCAGTTAGTGAAGATAGGCCTTCATCTCTAGCTATTGTTTGGATCCCACTTCTCTGTGAGGGGGAAGGAATTTTAACCTGTTCCGGCTCCCAAATCCCTGGACCCTTTTGAACAAAAAACGACCGTGACTTTTCCCTTGTATCCCTGATTTGAAAAATCCAATCCGGGATTTTTCTATAAACACAATTACTGGGATTGCTAAAAGTATAAAATCTCTTCTGAAAATATCCAATTATTTTTCTCTTTTTTTCTTACTTCCCTTCTCTAACAGACCTTCACCTGATTTCTGCTGTTACCTCCATTAAGTGTTTTCAATGGCAAAAAGGACTTTGAATCTGACCTCAGAGGCAACGAAATTTGGGTGACTGGGAGAGGACTGACATTTTTTTTGGAAGGGAATATGGTGTGGCACTTCCTGGAAAGATGGGGGAGGTTATTCAAAGAATCTAGGAAGCGGATGAAACTTGTTTAATTCAGTTGTTGTGAAAAGGGGTCATAGAGTAAAATATAGTGGTTAAAGGAATGACAGAATTAATTGATTCCACAGGAGTTGAGAGATAATGCAGAGTTAATAAAATTTGGATTATTTGGTGACTGGAGGGGATGGGACCCTCAAGGAAGGAAATATGGAAGGGGAATCTGGGGGGGTGGTTTTGTTGTGGATATGGTGAGTTGGGTGCCCATTAACTATCTAATTCAAAATTCTGGTAGCTATTTGGATGTGTGCAAAGGATATTAGGCTGTGTCCCAAATTTTTATATTCTGTAATTGTTGGAATAAATTATTTTCCGATTTCTCTTGTACCTAATCAGCCTCTATTTTATTTTAGTGTTTATTTAAACATTTACTGGCTCTTTTTAACTTTCATCGATCAGTTTCCCAAATTATTTGATTCCTCTCTCTCCAGCTCCCTCCCCAAAATGACAACCATGTGATTAAATTTACATATGCAATCACGGTCCACACTTTGCCACATTAATCACACTTGGAAAACCAAGCCCCGTTTTTCATTTAAAAGTGCCTGATGGGAAAAACTAGCATTTGATGTCACAGCTGTTTCCCCAACCTTGAAGAGGACTGAGGCCATCAGAGAGTGATAAACGACTTTAAGTGATTGGATGAAAAGGCAGGACGTCCAGTCATCAGCCCACCCTTTCTTCTGGAGTATTTGAGTCAGGGGACAAGACATAGGTCCAAACAACCAGTGGTGATGGTTCCCCCCCTCATCCCCTCCCATTCTGCCCAAGGTATAAGCCCTTCAATAACTGACAAACTATGGGTCCCAGGTAGTGGCCCTTTGTGATCCAAAGAGTTTTCAAAATGAAAGTTTTCAAATAATGGACCCCAGGCAGCTGGCTGCCTCCATTTGCTCTAGAAATCAGGGGTAGGCATTTTTCTGAAGTTCCCTCTGGGATAAAGTTATTTGTTCATGCTTCTCATGAGAATTGTGGAAGACATGAGCCGGCTTCACAGGAAGAAGAGCACTGTTGGGGACAGCCGGATACTCTACCCCCCCGGTGTCAGGAGAAATAAAGGAAATCCTGGATGGATCCTCTTTGTTCTTATTGAGACATAGGCAAGAGCCCCGATGTACAGATGTGCTGCTTTTTTTTTTTAAAGCTTTTCTTAAGAGCAAATGCATGGGTAATTTTCCAGCATTGACCCTTACAAAACCTTTTTTTCAAATTTCCCCTCCTTCTCCCCACCCCCCTCCCCATCGGCGGTAGTCCAATAATTCAAAACGACTCTTCTACATTGCTGGAAGGAATTTCAAATTCCTTTTCAAATCCGATATGGAGATTTTCTGCTTTTACTCACTTCCATCTATCACGTTTCATTTACAAATCCTTCTCCAGATTCTTCCTAGCCACTGCTTCTAGGTACAATATTCCAATATGTTCATGAACAATATTGTTGAGTTTCTTCAATAAAACTCCCATTTTCTTCTTTGCATTTATTGTTTTGCTACCCCAAAATACCAAACCAAATGGTTGCAATATTTTAGTGTAGCCAGAACCTTCCCCTCATATCCACATGACCCTTGTTTTGGTTTTCTGGCAAAAACATGGACATCTGATCACCTTTTCATAAATCCCTAATGACAAATGGCTTTGGAGAAAAGTTGGACCCATTCATAGCCCATATCATTGCATCTGTTCTTTTATGTCCAACCTTGGGGTCTTCCGCCAATGGATGGATAAAGCTGAAAACCTCAGAGTGAAAATCTTTCAAGGACTTAAAGGAAACATTTTTTCCTGAACAAATATGACAAGGACCTATTCACTAACTGGGACTTGTATATTTAGGAATGTGTTTCCTGACTCAACAGGATGTGTTTTAAATTTCTCATGTCTTTTATCTCCAAACTGCCAATCATAGCTAGAAAGTTTGGTGAATCTATGAGTTATTGGGTTGAATCGCTGAGGATCAGAAAGAAGCAGCAGGGTGGGCACCTTCAACTCCCTTTGGGTTCTCAAAGATTAGAGTTGGAAGGGTCCCCTAACAAAAACTGAAACCTTGGGTTAAAAGTTCCGGCCAAGAGCCAGAACCCAGAATTTCCCTTGTTGGTCCTGATCCATTTATCTTTAATCCCCTTATGACTTTCAAGCAGGGGACCGGGGAAAAGAATCCACTATGCTTCTAAAGTGTCTCCCATCCCTAGTCACCGTTCTTTCCCTTTCATCTTCCCCATTGGTAAATTAAAGGGCTAATTTGGAAGGCAGTCTCACTACCAATCTTCCCCAGTGTCTCTCAAATCCAACCCCTCCTTATTCTACGCCTGACATTTCCTCCGTCTGGTGAGAACCATCAGGTTTTTATGAAACTTTTCCATATTAATTACATTTATAAGGTTTCTTTCCAGTGTGGATTCTTTGATGTTTAGTAAGATGTCCTTTAGTTCTAAAGTCTTTCCACACTGATTACACCATAAAGGTCTCTCCCATGGATTCTCGTGTGGAATGGAAATTTTTTACATTAAAACCCTTCCACACTGGTTACACTTATAAAGTTTCTCTCCAGGTGCATTCTCTGATGTACAGTGTTCTGCCTTTGTCTAAAACCCTTCCATGGTTACATTGTAAGGTTTCCCTCCGGGGTGCATTCTCTGATGTATGGTGAATGATTCCTTATCCTGAAAATCTTTCCAGGTTCATTCATAAGGTTTCCTCCATTAGTCTCGTAAATGAGATTGTTTGTATGTAAAACCCTTTTCCCACTGCTTGATTCATAAGGTTTTCTCCCTTGGAATAGCTGATTACAGTGAGATATTGTTGTTGTCTAAAAAGCCTTTCCCATTGGTTACATTCAAAACTTTCTCCAGTGGAGTCTCTGATGTCAGTAAGAGTTGCCTTATCTTAAAGTCTTTCCACTTGGTTACATTCATAAGGTTTCTCTCAGTGTGGTTCTTCGATTCTTAAGATGCTTTATTTTTGGGCCTTTCCACACTGGTTTTCATGGGGTTTCTTACCAGTGTTTTGATGTGCCTAAGAGCTCCTTTATCTAAAAGCCTTTCCACATTGGTTACTTTAAGGTTTCTCTCAGTGTGGTTCTTTGATGTGCAGTAAGAATCCCTTTTTCAAAACCCTTTCCCACATTGGCTACACCATAGGTTTCTTAGGTGGTTTTCTGATGTTCAGTAAAGTTGTCTTACCTCTAAAACCCTTTCCACACTTTAACTCATAGTTTCTGCCAGTGTGGATTCTCTGATGGATGGGGAGATTTTTTGTATGTAAAGCCCTTTCCCCACTGGTTACATTTGAAGGTTTCTCTCCGTGGAATCTCATGTGAATGAGAGATTGTTGGTGTCTAAAACCCCCAATTGGTTACATTCATAAGGCTTCTCCCAGGGTGGTTCTGTGATGTTCTAAGAACTCCCACTAAAGTCTTTCCACATTGGTTACATTCATAAGGTTTCTTCCCAGTGTGGATTCTCTGATGTACATGAACTCCCTTTTTCTAAAAGCCTTTCCACACTGATTACATTCATAAGGTTTTCATCATATGTATTCTCATGCCAGTAAATTCCTTATACCTAAAGTCTTTTCCACCTGGTTACATTCATAAGGTTTTCTCCAGTGTGGAACTCTGTGTATATAATTGCTTGTTCTCAAAACTCTTTCCACACTGGTTATTGATAAAGGTTTCTCTCAGTGTGGATCTTCTGACGAGGTTAAGTTGCCTTTTTCAAAACTCTTTTCACACTGGTTTACATTCATAGGTTTTTCTAGGTGTATTTTTTCTCAGCTGAAGTTCTCTGCAAGTGAAGTTTTTTTGAATACTTTTCTTCTTTTCGTCGTCTCACTTCCTTAACTAAAAAAAGTTCAAAAAAAAAACAACAAACGGAAAAGACCCATAAAAACACACACACACTTCCCTCCATCAACAGAATAGGCTGAGTTAAAATCATTTCCCCAGGCAAAAAAAAACACATGGCAGAATCAGTCCCAATTGGGAGCCAGCACAATCACAGCCACAAAGGCCCTTCCTAATTTAAAAGGAATCTCCCTAATCCATCCTACAAGACCAAGCACTGCCTAACTTTGAATAGGCAGATAAGGGCATCCCTAATCCATCATAGAGCTTCCATGACCAGAACACCCGGGAGCTCATCCTTGGGGATCCAACCCTTTGTCTAGGACCCCACCCTGCAGTGTTTGCAAAACCCCCTCCTTTCCTAGTGCTTATATATCTTACTTTGCACCCATTAAAATGAGGCTTGATCAGATTGATTTTCTTGTCCCATTTTTGTCCTCTCTCTCTTGCCCCTTATCTTTTTCTTCCGGGGTCCACACTCTGTCTTCGGCCTAGGCATAAAGTCCTATTAGCTCACATCCCAAATATGATGTAATTTCTAATGGGCTTAAACACAAAAATATTGAATCCCACAATAAACCTGGAAACAGAATCTTCCATTGTCCACTTTCAATTCAGGCCACCAGTTCAAAGGACAGAGGGACTTGAGCCAAAGCCCTGTAGCTGAGACAGGAATTCACACCCAGTGAATGGGCAGGCTCTGCCTTCAGTATTTGACAAATTAGTTCAACTCTCATTTTTTCCCCTTTTCCTTTCATTGTGCACATTTTCTGGTGATCACTCTCAATTTTATTTTTTGTCTGTTACATTATCTGAAGTCACATTCAGAATATGTTTTTTTTTTTTTTTAACCTGAGACGAGATTTTGTTCTGATGCAATACTTTTTTTTTTTTATTGATAGCCACAGATTATCATCATATCCCCCTGCATATGCTTTTAACAAACACTGTTTTAAAAATGCTGGAAATCCCCCACATTTGAAAATATGTGTCTCATGTTGG